>NC_069500.1:964349683-964374683 GCF_027579735.1 Bombina bombina
TGCAGAGGGATGCAGCACTCTTAAAATTGCAAAGCTTCTGAAGCGTGATCATCGAACAATCAAGCGTTTCATTCAAAATAGTCAACAGGGTCGCAAGAAGCGTGTGGAAAAACCAAGGCGCAAAATAACTGCCCAATGAACTGAGAAAAGTCAAGCGTGCAGCTGCCAAGATGCCACTTGCCACCAGTTTGGCCATATTTCAGAGCTGCAACATCACTGGAGTGCCCAAAAGCACAAGGTGTGCAATACTCAGAGACATGGCCAAGGTAAGAAAGGCTGAAAGACGACCACCACTGAACAAGACACACAAGCTGAAACGTCAAGACTGGGCCAAGAAATATATCAAGACTGATTTTTCTAAGGTTTTATGGACTGATGAAATGAGAGTGAGTCTTGATGGGCCAGATGGATGGGCCCGTGGCTGGATTGGTAAAGGGCAGAGAGCTCCAGTCGACTCAGACGCCAGCAAGGTGGAGGTGGAGTACTGGTTTGGGCTGGTATCATCAAAGATGAGCTTGTGGGGCCTGTTCGGGTTGAGGATGGAGTCAAGCTCAATTCCCAGTCCTACTGCCAGTTTCTGGAAGACACCTTCTTCAAGCAGTGGTACAGGAAGAAGTCTGCATCCTTCAAGAAAACATGATTTTCATGCAGGACAATGCTCCATCACACGCGTCCAAGTACTCCACAGCGTGGCTGGCAAGAAAGGTTATAAAAGAAGAAAATCTAATGACATGGCCTCCTTGTTCACCTGATCTGAACCCCATTGAGAACCTGTGGTCCATCATCAAATGTGAGATTTACAAGGAGGGAAAACAGTACACCTCTCTGAACAGTGTCTGGGAGGCTGTGGTTGCTGCTGCACGCAATGTTGATGGTGAACAGATCAAAACACTGACAGAATCCATGGATGGCAGGCTTTTGAGTGTCCTTGCAAAGAAAGGTGGCTATATTGTCACTGATTTGTTTTTGTTTTGTTTTTGAATGTCAGAAATGTATATTTGTGAATGTTGAGATGTTATATTGGTTTCACTGGTAAAAATAAATAATTGAAATGGGTATATATTTGTTTTTTGTTAAGTTGCCTAATAATTATGCACAGTAATAGTCACCTGCACACACAGATATCCCCCTAAAATAGCTATAACTAAAAACAAACTAAAAACTACTTCCAAAACTATTCAGGTTTGATATTAATGAGTTTTTGGGGTTCATTGAGAACATGGTTGTTGTTCAATAATAAAATTAATCCTCAAAAATACAACTTGCCTAATAATTCTGCACTCCCTGTATATATATATATATATATATATATATATATATATATATATACTTTATATATACTTTATATATATATATACAATATATATATACACACACACTGCACACTGTATATTATATATATAAATTACAAAATGTGGGGCCAGTGTCTGCATTGGTCCTGTGGTATATTTTGAACCCTTTCTTTTTCTCCACTTAGTGGAGCATTCCCACATGCTTCTAAAATATCTTTAAAAAAAATTAAACAAATATAAATGCACTTACACCCCAATCTATTTATGATGCATAAAAAAATAAATTTGATTTAACCCTTAAGCTACCAAGAAAAGGCTAATTGTGGTGATTTAAGATAAAATGTGCCTGTTGCTGACTGCAGTTTGAGCATTACTAGCTCCACCTAATTGGTTAAATTAGTTTTGTTTGCTGGTTACTGAGAGGTTAAATAACCATTTGTTGTGTGTTATTGGTAACTGAGGGGTTAAACTTTAGACCCTTTGCTGGCACTAACAGAGAAATGTTTATTTAAAATATTTTTAAGCAGATTTTGTAAACAGGACCATGTCACTTACTTGTGTGAGCTTCACAAAACAAGCCTCACTGACAAAGCCCCCAGCCTCCCTCACTTTATCAGTTTCTTCTAAGATATTTATTACTCCTCTGTGTGTTCGTGCTGTCACATGTTTGCTAATAGCACCGGCACTCAGAGGAGAGACAAGGGGGAGGGCAACCCGGTGAAGCAGGAGAGATTTCTAAGCCAGAATTGCCCGTTATGGAGACAGTGCAGTATTGAGTCAGTGTTTGGCTGCATTGTAAAGGCTCATTCTTCAAGTTCTATTGAATTTGTCTGCCACACGCCACAGTAAAACTGGCTGCACAAAATAATTGAGCTTCTCTCAGCTCAACGACTATCTCCGCAATGAGATTTTGCACCGTTGAGCTGGGAGGAGCTTGTCAAGCGTCATCACGTGACTGATGATGTATCAGTACTGTGTCACTGTCTGTAAGGTTTAGTACCACCTCCCTCGCACAGGCTGAACTGTGCGATCAAGGGAGTATGGGGATGGGTGGAGGCTGGGAGCGGCGCCTGCAGGCAATTTTAATGAGGCGCATAGACAGGCATATGTTAGCTCTACCGCACGTGCAGTTACATTACATACATATAAAAAAAAGTATTTTTTTATTTATTTTAAAATAAAAAACAGTTTGGCTTTTATTTTTTTGGGGGGTACAAATTAAATATAATTTTTCCAATAGGGGGGCTATTGGAAAAATTATATTTTATTCAGATTTTTTTCTTCTTGTGGCTGCTGGTGTGCACAAATGGAGGAGCCTCCACTGTGTACAGTACAGAAATAAAAGTACTTTTTCTTGTAAAGTGTTCCCTGTTTCCACAGTGATCACCTGACTATACAGACAATTTTTTTGGGGGGAGAGGGTCTTGTCTACTAGAAAATATACTTTATTAGGGGTCTCTACACATACCAGATTTTTTTATTGCACATATAATGACCCAGACCTCCCACTAGGCCACCAACGATCCCCGGCCTACTCTGGGGATCAACAATAATTGCGTTTGATCAGCTGATGATGATGATAATAACAATCAAACTATGTGAAAAGCTAATATGTAAATATAGAAATTGCCAAAATAATTTTAAAAAGATTAACTAGAAAAATAAAAACAGCTCTTGCTTTTGTGCAAAAATTGTGCTCTTCCCACACTTCCTTAGAGAGTACAAAAAAATTAAATTCTGTAACATCCAAAAGTTACAAGTTGTATAGCCGGTTTAGGCAATTTACAGCCAAGGCTGGATTGGGCTACCAGGATACAAGAAAATTTCTCGGTGGGCCACAGCACTTAGGGCTGATCAAGCACCCTTACCACCCTGGTTGCTGTCAAAGCTGCGCAAGGATGTAGGTGCAACACAGTACGCTGGGCAAAGTACTGGGTAATGTAGTACGTATGTCTTATAAGAGCAAAAGGTTTAAGGGACGTAAACGTACAAATAGAAAGTACTGTAAACTGTTACATCATTTTATAGTTGCACGACTGTTTGCAGCCGGCTCCCAGTAGTGCACTGCTGCTTCTGTCAATTTGATAACAAAAATCATTTTAAAAGTCCCCTTAAAGGGACACCGAACCCAAATTTTTTCTTTTGTGATTCAGATAGAGCATGAAATTTTAAGCAACTTTCTAATTTACTTCTATTATCAAATTTTCTTCATTGTCTTTGTATCTTTATTTGAAATGCAAGAATGTAAGTTTAGATGCCGGCCCATTTTTGGTGAACAACCTTGGTTGTCCTTGCTGATTGGTGGATAAATTCATCCACCAATAAAAGTGCTGTCCAGAGTTCTGAACAACAAAAAAAAAAGCTTAGATGCCTTTCTCAAATAAAGATAGCAAGAGAACGAAGAAAAATTGATAATAGGAGTAAATTAGAAAGTTGCTTAAAATTGCATGCTCTATCTGAATCACGAAAGAAAACATTTGGGTTCAGTGTCCCTTTAACTCTTTGACGAGAGTTATATTTTGGCTTAAATACTGTGGGTGTCCCTGTCATTAAGGGATTAAAGTTGCATGAATTATGAAATTTCATTGTGTCCCTATAATGTAGATTTAAGAAGGTAAAGCTTAATGGAAAATTAAAAATAAAATAACAAATTGTATTAGTAATATCTTTATTGGCTTATAAAAAGGATTTTTTTTGCAAGTTTTAAGAGCACTTGGCTCCTTTATCAGGCATGTTTTAAAGGAAAATATAACTCCACATTTTCTTTAATAAATCAGATAGAACATATAATTTTAAACAACTTTCCAAATCACTTCTATTATTACGTTTTCTTAATTCTATTGATATCCTTTGCTGATGGAGTAGCAATGCACTACTGGGAGCTAGTTGCACATTAGGTGAGCCAATGATAAGAGACATGTATGTACAACCACCTATCTGCAGCTTTCTCCCAGTAGTACATTGCTGCTTCTGAGCCTACCTAGGTATGCTTTTCAATGAAGGATATCAAGAGAACAAAACAAATTAGATAATAAAGTAAATTGGTAAGTTATTTAAAATTGCTCTCTCTATCTGAATCATGAAAGTTTAATTTTGACTTGACCGTCCTTTTAACTAAATAATAACAAAAATCATGTGTGTACTCATGCAAATGATGTTTTGTTTTTTATTTGATGCATTGGATCTTAATGAGGGATCTTAATGAATAATATTTTATAGGATTTTCTCATGTGGTTAAAATTAAAATTCTGATTGTTTTGAGTGGCCTTTGTAAACCAGCTTATGAAGAATGCTAAACATTTTGAGCAGTTGTTCAATGTAACTATGAACTAGTAAACAAATGAAAAAAGAGGAATATGTAAATATCTTTAAATATGAGGGCGATTCTTTTTTTAAAGAAGATTTTATATAGAATATGATATTATGAATTCAATATTATATCATAGTGATCACGCAGCATTACAAATAACTAGACCATAAATAGCCTCAGACATTTTGTTTTATTTACAATTTATCAAGCATAGATGAAATAAAAAAAATCTTATTTTTAAACAACTTATATTGTATTAAATATGATCTATATTTTTAATGTTTTATGCATATTTATATATATGTATATTATTTTTGTTGTATTTCTTATTTTATGTATTGGGCTTTTTTTAGATTTATAATAGTATAATCCTCCTTAGTGTGATGTAACTAAATATGTTGCTTCTTTCTTTCGCTTAGCTCACCAGATAACTGATACTGAGCACTTGCTGTGAATCACAGTTGGGTAAAAGTTCACTGCACTCCCAGTCATCCTTGTGCTAGATCACGGTGAAGACCAGTTCCATTGCCTCTAGTGTTTGCTTCTGCAACATGATGTGATGTCACCACACATACAACTTTACCATCTTTTGATCAGTTTATTAGGCACCTTAAACTGGACATGAGTCATAATTAATGTCAAATTATTTTACATATGTCCAAGCAATGTCAACCTACCCACCTTCTTCTGTATTTCTTCAATTGATACACAATCGATAATGCCATCAGGCCTCTTAGGTACAGATAGTCAACGTGTGGTTAAACTTCGCAAAACCACAGCAATGTGTGCTGGTCCATCCAGTTTAATACTTCAGTTTCCCTCATTCCTGAATGCACAGATTCAACGCGACACATCACTTTTACTACACATTCACCAGGTATCATTTGCTGTCTATTTAAATACTGAAATACTATGCAAGATGTTTGACACCTATGAGTAAAATGAAATAAAAGACAGACCATCCTGCTTGATTTCTACCTAGAAGGTTAATTGAGATATGGTAGGCACATCTACCCATTTCAAGGAGAGACAACTGGCCAATTATAGCTTTCATCAGTAAGAACTAGAAAAAAAAGTGTGAGCTGATACACATCTGCCAGTAGGAACACACAAAATATATTGATCTATTAAAGGGCCACTGTAAGTAAATATTTTCTATGCCTGTTACTAACTAACTACCCCAAATACGCTTTTTATCAATAGCATTTCATTAACATATCTCTACCGTATATCAGAAATCTTGTCTGCAAATTTAATTGTTTTCCAAACCCACTCCGTGGGTATCCTTTGCTCTGTACCAATCCGTTTACAATACCTAGGTTTCAAAATGGCGCTTTAAACACAAAGTTATTGGTTTAAGTATTTTGAACACTCAGTGCTGAAAATAGTGGGCAGGATAACGTGACATCATCAGCGAATAAAAGATATAACTTTTAGAACGTTATGAAACTTTGTTTTGTAGAAAATATAGGTCAGTAGGTTTTAATTAATGTTTATTAACTTTAATATTAGTTGTTTAGCTTAAAAATTATAACAGAAAGTAATCCTTTAAGCAATAAAACCACAAAACTAATTTAATGGGACATGAAACCCAATTTTTTTTTTCATGATTCAGGCAGAGCATGCAATTTATAAACAGCTTTCCAATGTAATTCTTTTACCTAATTTGCTTTGTTTTCTCGGTACCCTTTGTTTAAAAGCATATCTACATAGGCTTAGGAGCTGGAAGCTAGCTACTAATTGGTGACCGCACATATATGCCTCTTGTGGTTGACTAACCAATGTGTTCAGCTAGTTCCCAGTAGTGCATTTATGCTTATTCAAGAAATGATTCCAAGAGAATGAAGCAAAATTGATAATAGAAGTAAATTGGAAAGTTGTTTACATATGTATATGTCTGTCTAAATCATGAAAGAAAATGTTTGGGTTTAATGTCCCTTTAAGAACGAGTCTTGTATTTTTACAAGTACTTATGCCATTTATATGGAGCAACTAATTTGAAATATAGTGGTGTTTACTATCGCTCTAATAGATTTTTTTATTATACTGAGTAAAAGTTTTATTTGAATAAGGATGAATAGAGAAAGGTTTCAGGTATTAAAGCTTCAAAGTGCATTTTTTGATGACTCACCTATACATTATGTACAGAATGGTTATTACAGGTTATGCCTTTGTGTTAGTTATGCTTTCAGTTATATCGAAACTGTAAGTCAAAGCACTTATCTCTGTCCTTCAGGTATTAAAATGAATACAAGGATAACCTATGGGATGCAAAAGTTAATTGGCAGTGTATAACAGTAATATACAAAAGATTAATAACCTCTAAAACTTGTGTTACCAGATACTAAGATGCTGCCAAAAAAGGGATATCCCTGTATATCAACATATACATCTGTTAGTATTGTTGAACACTTTTAATTCATGCTGCATTTATAAAGTATTTCAAATGCATTATAGGCTACATATTTGCAAAGGAGCATGATGGAACCATCTTTCTTCTATAACTTCCTGTTCATATCCCCTTTCTCTAATCTCTATCTTCTTATCTTCCTTGTGATCTCTCTCTCATTTTCTCCCATTTTTTTCCCCTCATCTGACCTGCTTCCTTCTTTTTTATTCTCTTCCCTACACACCTCATATAAGCATCAGATGAGTTAATTGGCACTTGCCTGGCCAGGATTGTAGGGGCATTCCTTATAAATGTGTAATTTATGCAAGTGTTGGGAATAGAGACGTATTTACAATTGCCCACTACAGTATGGGTTATCAAATAAAGGATATTGGCAGATTTGTAATTTCATGCACATGTTTAAGGCCTTTATTATGTTGAATATGCACAAATGGTTCCACCTTTATTAACACAATAAACAATATAATTATATATATATACTGTATATGTTCCCTATATTTTATTGTTGACATTTAAAGGAACATGGAAGATAGCATTAAATGCTCATGACTCAAAATGTGCATGACATTTTTAAAACACTTTTCTTATATTATAAAATGTACCTCTAACTTGATATCCTTTATTAAGACTTAGGTTATTATGAGAACATATTGAAGTAGTCTCAGAGCGTGCACATGACTTGAGTACTATATAGAAGTGGTGTTTTAAACAATGTGATACATATAGGGGCACATTAATCAAGCTCTGTATGAATAAAGACTGCTGCTCCATAACTTGTCCGCCTGCTCTGAGGCCGCGGACAGAAATCAACCCGATCGATTGACACCCGCTGCTAGCGGCCAATCTGCAGGGGGCAGCATTGCACCAGCAGTTCACAAGAGTTCATTTATCGATGTGTGGCGGACATGATACACTATTTCGTATCATGTACGCTCGCACATTGATAAATATGCCCCATAGACTCAATATAAAACATATGGACACATGCACACTCCTGAGCCTACGTCAGTATTCTGTCATTGTAAGAAGCAAAGTTTAAATAAAGGATAGCAAGAAAAAAAAATAAGTTTGATAAGAGAAGTAAATTAGATTTTTTTTTTTTTAATTTTACATGTGAATCTTGGAAGCTGAATTCTATGTCTCTTTAACAAATCTTAGACCCAAAGCTACATTCTCATTTGTCACCCAATAGACTCTCTGTTATGTCCATAGTGGTTCTTTATACTGAATCCCCTTGGTCTAGAGACCTTACAATCTGTGTTAGATAAAGGATAGGAGTGTAGCTGGTGTAGACCATGCTACATTGGGAATCATGTGTTTTTGGTAAGGAGAATTGTCTTGAATGAGCGATTAACATACAAGATTAGGTAATAGGCTTCTCTGCTTTGAGAGCGGAATTTCAGGTCTTGCCACAAACAGTATTATGTAAAAGATATCACAGGGCTAATAAGTCCGTCTAAATATCTGACAGCTGGATATAAGTTTCTGTGTGCATTAGTTATCACTATTAATCTGTACAGCACTACCATAGCCCTAGCATGAGATATCCCAATAATACATTCTTCCTTATAGATTACATAGTAAAACACAAAGGGATTGAAAACTACTGACATCTACACTTGTCCCACAATATTGGTAAAAGTGCTGAGTATTATCACCCAATCTCCAGTGATGAATGATACTGCTTTGTTATGCCATAATGTTTTTTTCTTTCATGATTCATATAGAGCATGTGATTTTAAACAACTTTCTAATTTACTTTTATTTTCCGATTTGCTTTGTTCTCTTTTTATCCTTTTTATAAGCAGCAATGTGCTACTGGAAGCTAGATGAACATATCAGTTAAATCTATTACAAGAATTATATGTGTGCAGCTACCATTCAACAGCTGGCTCCCAGTAGTGCATTGCTGCTTCTAAGCCTACCTAGGTATGCTTTTTAACAAAGGATACAAAGAGAACAAAGAACATTAGATAATAGAAGGAAATTAGAAACTTGTATGCTAAAACTGAAACAGGAAAGAAAAATGTTGGGTTTCCTGTCCCTTTAAAGCATTTTCCAACGATAATTGTTTAACTTTGTTGATAATAATCACAGATAAAATGATGGATATGGATGTCCATATTTTCATTTAATTCAGCAGTTTATTATAATAAACATTATTTTATTTTTTTTTCAGTTTCTTGGGATTGCGTTTCTCGGAGTTGGTCTATGGGCATGGAGTGAAAAGGTATGTTGCAAATAAATGAAAAAACAATAATAACATAGAAGACCAAAATAAAGATGAAAAATGTCCCTCACTTCACTGCTATTGTTTCTCTGCTGCAAAAATCTCAAGCAGGCTGCAAATCATAGTCTTTTTTATTGGG
Organism: Bombina bombina; assembly: GCF_027579735.1. Taxonomy (NCBI): domain Eukaryota; kingdom Metazoa; phylum Chordata; class Amphibia; order Anura; family Bombinatoridae; genus Bombina; species Bombina bombina. The sequence goes on from NC_069500.1 coordinate 964,359,065, forward strand.
AAATCATTATCATCTGACTTGCTTATCATATTAATTTATTCATACCTTATTTATATGTTTCGATATTTGATTGTGTTACTTTAGGTTGATATTTTAAATTATGGAATGGAAGCATCTGAAACTGATGATTATTCACTCTTTATATATTACTAGTCCTAAAGGCCATTCACACGGGCCATTTTTTGCAGTACAGCGGTCCCACACCTTGCGCTCTCTCCCTCCCCCTCTCTTTTGCTCTCTCTCTCTCCCCCTCTCTTTTGCTCTCTCTCTCTCCCCCCTCTCTTTTGCTCTCTCTCTCCCCCTCTCTTTTGCTCTCTCTCTCTCTCTCCCCCTCTCTTTTGCTCTCTCCCTCCCCCTCTCTTTTGCTCTCTCTCTCCCCCTCTCTTTTGCGCTCTCTCCCCCATCTCTTTTGCGCTCTCTCTCTCCCCCATCTCTTTTGCGCTCTTTCTCTCCCCCATCTCTTTTGCGCTCTATCTCCCCCCCATCTCTTTTGCGCTCTCTCTCTCTCCCCCCATCTCTTTTGCGCTCTCTCTCCCCTCTCTTTTGCACTCTCTCTTCCCTCTCTTTTGCGCTCTCTCCTCCCCTCTCTTTTGCGCTCTCTCTCCTCCCCTCTCTTTTGCGCTCTCTCTCTCCCCTCTATTTTGTGCTCTCTCCCCTCTATTTTGAGCTCTCTCTCCACCCCTCTCTTTTGCACTCTCTCTCCACCCCTCTCTTTCGCGCTCTCTCTCCCCCTCTCTTTTGCGCTCTCTCTCCACCCCTCTCTTTGCGCTCTCTCTCCCCCCTATATTTTGCGCTCTTCCCCCCTCTCTTTTGTGCTCTCTCTCCCCCCTCTTTTGCACTCTCTCTTCCCCCCTCTTTTGCGCTCTCTCTCTCCCCCCTCTCTTTTGCGCTCTCTCCCCCTCTCTCTTTTGCTGTCTCTCTCCCCCTCTCTCTTTTGCTGTCTCTCTCCCCCCTCTCTTTTGCTGTCTCTCTTCCCCTCTCCCTTTTGCTGTCTCTCTCCCCCCTCTCTTTTACTGTCTCTCCCCCCTCTCTTTTACTGTCTCTCTCCCCCCTCTCTTTTACTGTCTCTCTCCCCCTCTCTCTTTTACTGTCTCTCTCCCCCTCTCTCTTTTACTGTCTCTCTCCCCCTCTCTCTTTTGCTGTCTCTCTCCCCCCTCTCTTTTGCTGTCTCTCTCCCCCTCTCTCTTTTGCTGTCTCTCTCCCCCCTCTCTTTTGCTGTCTCTCTCCCCCTCTCTCTTTTGCTGTCTCTCTCCCCCCTCTCTTTTGCTGTCTCTCTCCCCCCTCTCTCTTTTGCTGTCTCTCTCCCCCCCTCTCTTTTGCTGTCTCTCTCCCCCTCTCTTTTGCTGTCTCTCTCCCCCTCTCTTTTGCTGTCTCTCTTCCCCTCTCTCTTTTGCTGTCTCTCCCCCCTCTCTTTTGCTGTCTCACTCCCCCTCTCTCTTTTGCTGTCTCTCCCCCCCTCTCTCTCCCCCCTCTCTCTCCCCCTCTCTCTCTCCCCCCCTCTCTCTCCCCCTCTCTCTCTCCCCCTCTCTCTTTTGCTGTCTCTCTCCCCCTCTCTCTTTTGCTGTCTCTCTCCCCCTCTCTCTTTTGCTGTCTCTCTCCCCCTCTCTCTTTTGCTGTCTCTCTCCCCCCTCTCTCTTTTGCTGTCTCTCTCCCCCCCTCTCTTTTGCTGTCTCTCTCCCCCTCTCTTTTGCTGTCTCTCTTCACCTCTCTCTTTTGCTATCTCCCTCCCCCCTCTCTTTTGCTGTCTCACTCCCCCTCTCTCTTTTGCTGTCTCTCTCTCCCTCTCTCTATCCCCCCTCTTCTGCTCTCTCTCTCTCTCTCCCTCTCTCTATCCCCCCTCTTCTGCTCTCTCTATTCACCCTCTTCTGTTCTCTCTCCCCCCTCTCTTTTGAGCTCTCTCTCTCCCCTCCTCTCTCTCCCGTCCCCTCTCTCTCCCCTCTCTCTCCCCTCCCCCTCTCTATCTCTCTCCCCTCTCTATCTCTCTCCCTTCTATTGCGCGCCCGGCCACGCCCCCTTCACGGCAATTCACGCCCGGTCAGGCCCCTTCACGTCGGCCCCGCTCACGCCCACTTCTGCCGCAGATCAGCTAGGGACTCAGAGGCCAGGTGTGTTTGTCCTCGTGTTGTCTCTACTGTGCATGACAGCTTCGGACAAACACACTTGGCCTTTTATTATATAGGATGTAGTTCTGTGCTATACTACTTATAATGCACTAGATTACAAGTGGAGCATTATTTAGCGCTCTTGTTCGAGCATAAACACTTCTGGAAGTATTACAAGTTGAAAGTTAATTGTTTGCGCGTGAGCAAAACCCGACATGCGCAACCTTTAGGATTTCGGAGACTGCCACCGCATTAAAGTGAATGTAAAGTTTCATCTATTATATTGTTTCCCCTGTAAGTACTCTAAAATTTAATGGGACTTTAATTCATGATTTTTTTAAAATCGCTATATTTATTTTGTTTTTAACGTTTATTAATGCTTTTCTGAACAATGTTAAAACAACCAGTTTTTTAGGGTTTATTTCTCAGCCCGGTCACGTTTTTTTCTAACCCAATTGAAACACTGGCCGTTAGGCGGCCGTCATATTACGTCACCGCATTGTTGGACTCTATGCGCATGCGTTGCCTTCACTTACTCTATGTTAAAAGCAAAGCGCGTTCCAGTATATCGCATGCGCAATACGGATTCCCCTTAAAACATTAGCTACGTCGTATTTAGTTACAACCTTGCAACAGTATCTTGGGCTTAAAATCGAATGGACGACGCAGTGTGCGCATGCGCAAATTGTCGAGAACGCGCTTTTGAACTACGTGTAGAGCGGGTGGGACCGCTCTATACGTCAGAGTCTCAGCAAGCAGGAAATTGATGGAGGGAGGAGTAAAGAAGGGAAGAGCACGTAAAAACAAATACTTTTTTCCCCATTTTATATATATAAACTTAATTAAAAAAATTGGCGATCAGACTGTATAATATATAAATAATCTAATAATATGCAAAAAATCAGAAAACTTTACCTTCACTTTAACTTCTTCTCCCCATTGACTTCAATGGAGCTGAATTAAAAAAAAAACATTTATCGCTCGCACTCTAACCTGACATCATATTAAACCCACAGCACTATACCCGACAGGTGTTCTTTACGTTAAATAGATATTTCTATACTAGATACTATGACGAAGTATGTAAAAATATATACTTGGATTTTGCAAAGGCATTTTATAACGTGCCAGATGAGAAATTAATGTACAAAATGAAGGGACTGGAAATAGCTGAAAATGTTAGCTCATGTATAAATAACTAGATAAGACAGGAAGCAACGAGTAGTTGTAAACAGATCATACTCAGATTGGACAAAGGTAATCAGTGGATTCCCCCAGGATTAATAATTTGGAGAAAGGATTAAATAATAACATCATTTGCAGATGATACAAAGTTGTGTAAGGTCATTAGGTCACTGCAGGATGACATTTCTTTGCAAGGGGATTTACAAAAACTAAAAAAATGGGCAGGTAAATAGAAAATGAGATTTAATACTGGAAAATGTAAGGTTCTACATTTTGGAAGTAAAAATAAGAAAGCAACCTATTATTTAAATAGGACGAGACAAAACAGAGGAGAAAAGGGATTTGGGAGTACTTATAGATAACATGCTAAAGATGGGTGCACAATGCAGGGCAGTGGCTTCTAAGGCTAATACGATACCACATGTATTAAAAGAGGCATTGATGCAATGGAGGAAAGAATAATTCTGTCACTATATAAATCCCTGGTAAGACCTAACCTTAAGTATGTTGTGCAGTTCTGGAGGCCAATCTCTAAAATAGACATTGCAGACTTAGAAAAAGTTCAGAGAAGGATCACAAAACTAATAAGTGGAATGGAGAATTTAGCCAAACTGAGTCTGTTTTCTCTAGAAAAAAGGCGCTTGAGAGGTGACATGATTACTTTATATAAATATATTCAAGGCCCATATACAGAGATGGCGGATGCTCTGTTTATTCCTAGAAAATTGTTTGTGACAAGAGGTCACAATTTAAGGCTGAAGGAATTGAGATTTAATCTCCAGCAGCGTAAATATTTTTTCACTGTAAGAGCAATTAAATCATGGAACTCATTACCTAAGGAGGTACTAAATGCCAATACATTAGATACATTTAACCCCTTAATGACCGGACCATTTTTCAATTTTCTTACCCTTAATGACAATGGCTATTTTTACATTTCTGCAGTGTTTGCGTTTAGCTGTAATTTTCCTCTTACTCGTTTACTGTACCCACACATATTATATACCGTTTTTCTCGTCATTAAATTGACTTTCTAAAGATACCATTATTTTCATCATATCTTATAATTTACTAAAAAAAAAAAATGATAAAATATGAGGAAAAAATGGAAAAAAACACACATTTTCTAACTTTGACCCCCAAAATCTGTTACACATCTACAATCACCAAAAAACACCCATGCTAAATAGCTTATAAATTTTGTCCTGAGTTTAGAAATACCCAATGTTTACATGTTCTTTGCTTTTTTTGCAAGTAGCACTTTGCTATTTCCATTTCACCGCCAAATGCGATAAAAAAAAAAAAAAAGTTCACTTTTTCACAACGTTTTATCACAAACTTTAGGTTTCCCACTGAAATTATTTACAAACAGCTTCTGCAATTATGGCACACATGGTTGTAAATGCTTCTCTGGGATCCCCTTTTTCAGAAATAACAGACTTATATGGCTTTGTGGTTGCTTTTTGGTAATTAGAAGGCCGCTAAATGCTGCTGCGCACCACACATGTTTTATGCCCAGGAGTGAAGGGGTTAATTAGGGAGCTTGTAGGGAGCTTGTAGGGTTAATTTTAGCTTTAGTGTAGTGTAGTAGACAACCCCAAGTATTGATCTAGGCCCATTTTGGTATATTTTATGCCACCATTTCACCGCCAAATGCGAGCAAAAAAAAAAAAAAACTTTACATTTTTCACAATTTTAGGTTTCTCACTGAAATTATTTACAAACAGCTTGTGCTATTATGGCAGAAATTGTTGTAAAAGCTTCTCTGGGATCCCCTTTGTTCAGAAATAGCAGATTTATATGGCTTTGGCGTTGCTTTTTGGTAATTAGAAGGCCGCTAAATGCTGCTGCGCACCACACGTGAATTATGCCCAGCAGTGAAGGGGTTAAATTAGGTAGCTTGTAGGGAGCTTGCAGGGTTAATTTTAGAGATCAGCCTCCCACCTGACACATCCCACCCCCTGATCCCTCCCAAACAGCTCTCTTCCCTCCCCCACCCCACAATTGTTACCGCCATCTTAAGTACTGGCAGAAAGTCTGCCAGTACAAAATAAAAGTTTTTGTTTTTTTGAAATAAAAATTATAAAATATTTTAGTTGTGATGGACCCCTGCCTTAGCACCAACCTCCCTGATCCCCCCTCCAGCTCTCTAACCCTCTCCCCTACCTAATTACCGCCATCTTGGGTACTGGCAGCTGTCTGCCAGTACCCAGTTTGGCCCCACAAACCAAACTATTTTAATTTTATTTTTAACTTTTATTTGTATGTTTATTTCTGTAGTGTAGCAGCCCCCCCCCCCACAATACCCCCACCCCCTCCCAGATCCTTTTAAATGTAAAAAAAAAAAAAATTTCCCCTTCCTTTTTCATTGGTGTCAGTGTGGCTAATGCACGCATGTGCACGTGCACGCGCGCCCACGTGCACGTGCGCGCCCACGTGCACACGCACACCCGTGCACGTGTACACGCGCATCGTGCACGTGCGAGCGCATCGTGCACGCACGCACACGCTCCCTCCTCCCACCGGACAAAGGCACCATCGGCACCATCACTACCGGTGCAGAGAGTGCCACAGAGTGGCTCTCTCTGCATCGGAGTCTTGTAAAGGGGTATTGCAGGATGCCTCCATATCGAGGCATCACTGCAATACCCTCAGAGCTGCTGGAAGTGATTGTGATCACTTCCAGCACAGTAATGTGCACATGTCTTTAGTACTCTATGGGAGCAGTGTTTTGCAAAATTATTTGTAGCTTTGTTATATAATGTTGCAAAACAATTCTGCATAGAGTACTAAAGACACATACACTACTGAGCTCTTATGAGCCTACCTAATTTTACTCTTCAATAAAAGATAACAAGAGAGCAATGCAAATTGGTTGTCCCTCATTATGGAGCCTTCTGTGTCTTCCTCTGAAACATTTTTAGAAGCTAATTCCTCTAAACACTTTTCTATCAATCGGCTAGATTACGAGTTTTGCGTTGTGAGGGGTGCGGTGCTAGCTTGCAAGTTATTGTCACTGCTCACTTCCCTACAGCGCTGGTATTACAGGTTTATAAAATCCGGCTTTATTAGGCAAGAAGTGAGCGTAGAGCAAAATTGAACTCCATACCGCACTCCAATACCAGCGCTGCTGAAAGCTGCGGTGAGCTGGTTTTACGTGCTTGTGCACAATTTCCCCATAGACATCAATGGGGAGAGCTGGCTGAGATAAAGTCTAAAGCAAAAAAGCAGCGTAAAGCTCAGTAACGCAGCCCCATTGATTCCTATAGGGAAACAAAATTTCTGTTTACACCTAACACCCTAACATGAACCCCGAGGCTAAACCCCTAATTTGCCACCCCGGCATCGCCGCCACCTACATTATACTTATTAACCCCTAATCTGCCCCTCCGGACATCGCCGCCACTATAATAAACATATTAACCCCTAAACCCGCCACACTCCCGCATTGCAAACACTAGTTAAATATTATTAACCTCTAATCTGCCATCCCTAACATCGCCGCCACCTACCTACATTTATTAACCCCTAATCTGCCACCCCCAACGTCGCCACCATTATACTAAAATTATTAACCCCTAAACCTAAGTCTAACCCTAACACCCCCTAACTTAAATATAATTAAAATAAATCTAAATAAAACCTACTATCATTACCTAAATAATTCCTATCTAAAACTAAATACTTACCTGTAAAATAAACCCTAAGCTAGCTGCAATATAACTAATATTTACATTGTAGCTATCTTAGGGTTTATTTTTATTTTACAGGCAAGTTTGTGTTTATTTTAACTAGGTAGACTAATTAGTAAATAGTTACTAGTTACCTAGCTAAAATAAATACAAATTTACCTGTAAAATAAAACCTAACCTGTCTTACGCTAACATCTAACCTTACACTACAATTAAATAAATTACATTTATTAAATTCAATTACCTAAATTACAAAAAAAAACACTAAATTACACAAAATAAAAAAGAAATTATAAGATATTTAATCTAATTACACCTAATCTAATAGCCCTAACAAAATAAAACAATAAAACAAAAAAAAAAAACCCTAGCCTAAACTAAACTACCAATAGCCCTTAAAATGGTCTTTTGTGGGGCATTTTACCTGTAAAAAAATACTAACAACCCCCCAATAGTAAAACCCACCACCCACACAACCAACCCACACAACCAACTCCCCAAATAAAATCCTAACTAAAAAAAACTAAGCTCCCCATTGCCCTGAAAAGGGCATTTGGATGGGCATTGCCCTTAAAGGAGCATTTAGCTCTTTTAAGGGCAATGCCCTTAGGATTGAAGGATGAAGGATTGAAGGATGGACTCTCTCCGCACCGGATGGATGATGATAGAAGATGCTGTCTGGATGAAGTCTTTTGCCCGTCTGGAGGACCACTTCTGCCGGCTTGGATCAAGACCTCTCCCGGCTTTGTTGAGGACTTCTTGCTGCTTGGATGAAGACTTCTCCCGGCTTTGTTGAGGATGGATGTCCGGCATCTATCTTCATCCATCCGGCGCGAAGCGGGTCCATCTTCAAGACATCCGGCGTGGAGCATCCTCTTCAATCAAAGTCTTCTTCCAGAATGAAGGTTCCTTTAAGTGACATCATCCAAGATGACGTCCCTTGTATCCCGATTGGCTGATAGAATTCTATCAGCCTTAATTGGAATTAAAGGTGAAAAAATCTTATTGGCTGATGCAATCAGCCAATAGGATTGAGCTTCAATCCTATTGGCTGATCCAATCAGCCAATAGAATGCAAGCTCAATCCTATTGGCTGATTGGATCAGCCAATAGGATTGAAGCTCAATCTTATTGGCTGATTGCATCCGCCAATAGGATTTTTTCACCTTTAATTCCGAATAGGCTGATTGAATTCTATCAGCCAATCGGAATTCAAGGGACGCCATCTTGAATCACTTAATTCTTGAAGAAGACTTCGATTGAAGAGGATGCTCCGCGCCGGATGAGTTGAAGATGGACCCGCTCCAAGCCGGAAGGATGAAGATAGAAGATGCTGTCTGGATGAAGACTTCTGCCCATCTGGAGGACCACTTCTGCTGGCTTGGATCAAGACTTCTCCCGGCTTTGTTGAGAACTTCTTGCCGCTTGGATGAAAACTTCTCCCGGCTTCGTTGAGGATGGATGTCCGGTCTTCAAAACTGTAAGTGGATCTTCGGGGGTTAGTGTTAGGTTTTTTTATGGGTTTGTTGGGTGGGTTTTATTTTTAGATTAGGGTTTGGGCACTTGAAAAAGAGCTAAATGCCCTTTTAAGGGCAATGCCCATCTAAATGCCCTTTTCAGGGCAATGGGGAGCTTAGGTTTTTTTAGTTAGGATTTTATTTGGGGGGTTGGTTGTGTGGGTGGTGTGTTTTACTGTTGGGGGGTTGTTTTTATTTTTATTTTTTTTACAGGTAAAAGAGCTGATTTCTTTGGGGTAATGCCCCGCAAAAGGCCCTTTTAAGGGCTATTGGTAGTTTTAGTTTAGGCTAGAGTTTTTTTTTATTTTGGGGGCTTTTTTATTTTGATAGGGCTATAAGATTAGGTGTAATTAGTTTAAATATCTGATAATTTCTTTTTTTTATTTTGTGTAATTTAGATTGCGTTACGAATCTTGCCGGATAGGCTGTACCGCTCACTTTTTGGCCTCCCAGAAAAAGCTTGTAATATCGGCGCTATGGAAGTCCCATTGAAAAAAGACTTTACGCAAATTGCGTAAGTTAATTTGCATTACGGCCAAAAAAGTGTGCGGTGCCCCTAAACCTGCAAGGCTCGTAATATCAGCGGTAGTGAATAAGCAGCTTTATGAGCCTTAACGCTGCTTTTTCACCCATACCGCAAAACTCATAATCTAGCCGAATGTGAATAGTGTTTATTGTAAGCTTGCTGATCTGTTACCTCCAGCTATTCTGTGCAATCCATATTTAAATGTTATTATGCATTGTAATCAGACTAATACTGCTCTTGCTTCTAAAGGTATACGCCCTCTTAATGGTGAGTTCTACAGATTTTTCTCCAGGATTCAAGAATTTTGTACACTCTACTGTATCCAAAATGTTGGCAGCTATGCCTCCTTCACAACATAGTCAAAGTTTTGAAAAATTAGAAAGAAATTAATGAATTATGCTGATGAATTCGCACAGGTATTATGCATGCAAATATAGAAAGCAATAAACATTGTTATTCACTATCTCCTATTGTGATCTATAGCATCAGAATGGAAGGGGAAGCAAGTATGTTTAATATGAGAAATTAATTGTATAAAGACATAGTGACAAATATCCTAGAGAGAGTTAGCAATGGTAATGCTGTATTAAATTCAATACAAGAGTTAAAAAAAAAAAACATCTAGAAATTAAATACAAGCTTGATTGTGCTTTCTTTGATATCTATATTGATGAAAGAGAAGTACCTAGAGGATTACGAATAGAAAAAGAATGCACTTTTAGAACTGAGGATACAGGCTTCAAGAGAAAATGGAGAGAAATACTAGAAGAGGCATCAATTAAATTGATGTCTTTCATTAAGGAATATAGGTATAACGTACTAGAAGATATAGGATTTAAAATTAAGGATATAGAAGTAAAATTGAACCCATTTAAAGGGACATGAAACCCAACATTTTTCTTTTTCTTATTTTTCATGATTCAAATAGAGCATGTGATTTATTTATTTTTAATTTTATTTATAACCAATTCAAATTACATTTTCGTTGAAAACAATGAATTAATTTAAAGAAAACGAAGCATTATAATATATCGAAGTGACAAATAATACAAAAATACAATCCCGTAACTTTGATTCTCATAGGATAAATAAATATATTTTTCTGAATCTGAATTGTTTTTTTTTCCATTTTTATATCCTACATAAACATTACTAACCCTAACAAACAAGAAAAAAAAAAAAAAAAAAGGAAACGCATAAAACAAAACAACTGAGACACAAGGGAAGAGAAAAAAAAGGGGGGGGGATTTTCCCCTTCACTCCCCTCTCCCTCCTCCCCCCCCCCTCCTCCTCCACCTCCTCTTTACTACCACATTCCCAACAGAAGTAGTTCTGAGTTCCTGAAGGGATATATCAGACAGCCAATTTCACTAGGTGTGTCCTTTTTTGAAGGAACGGCTATTAACTACTGGGAGCTAACTAAAGACATCTGGTGAACCAATGAAAATAGGGATTTTTGTGCAGCTACCAATCAGCAGCTAGCTCCCAGTAATGCATTGCTGCTCCTGAACCTACCTAGATATGCTTTTCAACTAAGGATTACTTGGGAATGACACAATTTACATAATAGAAGCAAATTGGAAAGTTGTTTAAAATTAAATGCTCTGTCTGAATAATAAAGGAAAAAAATGTGGGTTTCTAAGATAAAGAAAAAGAAGTAAAGCAGAATTTGAGAAATATTAAGGATGAAATATTAAGAACTGAGGTTAAAAAACTGCAATTGGACAAAGATGATTCTAAACATTGGAGAGTAATCCCAATGCTGATTTGTACATTTCCCACACTTGGAGATGTAATAAAGAGAAAGATAGAATTCCTGGGTCCAATACTAACAGCATATATACAAGTGTGATCCCTCATCCGAATACTTCCACATCTAGGAATCAGAATAGTGATTTAAAACAAAAAACTACCAGCCATAGACAAAGAAAGGACATTTTAAATCCAATACACCAGATCAGGTACAAACGTTATATAGACCATATCTTGATTGGAAGGGCACAAGAGAGGAATTACAATGGTTCTTCTCCAGAATGAACGTGAATGAGAAAAACTTACATTTCACTTATGAAATAAGTGATAAACAGGTGATTTTTTTCTGGACCTAGATATTTATGTGAGATTGCAAGTTTTACACAAGAACCTTTTTTAAGCAAGTTAACACAAACAATTATGTTCATGCAATAAGTTGTCATCTAGTTAAATGGAAGGATAATATTCAAAAAAATCAATTCCTAAGAATCGGAAAGAATTGCAAGGTAGATAATCATTATCTAAATTAATCAAGTATACAAAAGAATAAATTTGTGGAAAGGTGCTATAAACTTGAAGAAATTAAGAAAGCCCTACTGACTGACAGGAATAAATTATTAATAACTTAAGTTAAAAATGTCACAAAACAAAAAGACCAACTGTTTGTTCCTTTTATTATGCAGTTTAAAATCAATAAATATATTATTGAAAAAATCCTTAAAAAATATTGGGCTGTTCTTAAATAAATGATATTTTGGGTCCGTTCCTCTCATCACATCTTCAGTTAATATATAAATAATCTAGAAACTTGAAGATGATTCTAGCCCCTAAAGATATAAAGATTAAGAAAGGGTCTAAGACAAGAGAGATAGATTTGTGGGGCGTGGAAATGCAAGGGTTTTACCCATGCTTAAAGCGTCTAGGCACTCTTCAAAAAAGAAGTCTTTCTCCTCTAATGTTTCAGGTAGAGAATATAAAATAAAGAATACATTCAGATGCACAGATCGCAATAAAGTGTACCTCATAAGAATGTTTATGTGGGGTACAGTATGTGGGGGAATAAAAAAGGCCAGTGACAGATAGAATATGTGAGCACCTACTCTCCATTGAAAATATGGACAGAGAAAGAAACCTTGATCTCCCAGTACCAAAAATTTTTAGAGAATGAAATAAGGAAAGTCTTAAACATTATAAATACACAGTCATAGATAAAGTGAGACCTAATTGGAGAGGAAGGGACATTAGAAATGCCCTGCTTAAACTAGAAGCCAAATGGATTTCCACCTTAATGGGAGGAGAGTCCACTGCTTCATTCATTACTTGTGGGAATTAAGAACCTAGCCAACAGGAAGAGGCAAAGACACCCCAACCAAAGACTTAAATAACTCCCCCACTCCCCTCATCCCCCAGTCATTCTTTGCCTTTTGTCACAAGAGGTTGGCAGAGAAGTGTCGGAAGATTCAGAGTAGTCTCTTATGGAGGGTAGTACTCTTCGCAATGGGACTGGAGTTTTAAGTAGTCCTGTCAGCCTCTAAGTGGATAGTCTTTCTGCGAAACCATCCCGACTCAGATTAACAGCTCCATAAGCAATCGGCGTTGACGAGTTTTGCTGCCTGCTTTCTGCTCTCAAGTCTATTTCAGGAGCGATGTTACTAACCTGTCACACTTTAAAGGCCAAGTTCCTGTTCCACGGCATAGATTCTGGCAATATCGTTTCATTTTTTATACATGTAAGATAACGCTAGAAGACAGGGTCACAGTGTGACTCCTTTTACCTGTATAGAATCAAGGGTTAATATCTCCTGAGGGGGATTATTGAACAGGGGGGAATAATCTTATATGTTTATTTGATTTTATGCTGCTTTATGTGTGAGATGTTATAGGCTCATAGGCTATTATGGAATATACAGGTTTCACTTTCACTTTGAGAGCCATACAGCTTACAAGCTTGGCGCACTTTTTCTCATAGCAGGGACGATACTGCATTGTGCACCATGTGATTCTTTCCCTCTTTCCTGACCAGTTGTCTATCAGAGAGGAGTCCTAACTCTCTGTACTGTCTGAATCATTGGAGGTGGTGAGTTCCCCAGCCATTGGGATACAAAGGTGCAATTTTTTTGAATAAAATAATGTTTTGTTTCTATAGCTTTTTTTGTTCAGGCCCATCGGGCTCTGGCTGAAGTCATGGTCTGAGGATATGAATTCTAAGTCTAGACTTCTTTCACTCCCCTTTAAGGGAATGATTTTGTTTGGTCCAGGCCTGGACTCCATTATCTCCACGGTCACAGGGGGCAAGGGTGCCTTCTACCACAAGAGAATATGAACGAGTCTAAGGGACAATTTTTGTTCTTTCGTTTTGATAAAGCCCTTGTCAGCATTCCTCCACTAAGCTTGAGCAAACCAAGAACTCTTGGAAGCCGGCTCAGTCCTGGAATAAATCCAAGCAGAGCAAGAGGCTTGGTTCAGGGATATGCTGGATCCATGGGTCCTGAAGGTCATAGCTCAGGGTTACAAGATAGGTTTCAAGTCTCAGCCAAAAAAGGGCAGTTCCTCCTCTCTCTCCTGTCTTCCTGACCAGAAAGGATAGAAGCCTTTCTGGGGTGTGTACTGGATCTGTCTCTTAGGAATTATTGCACCGGTGCCTATCGCAGCAAGAGGTTTGGGATACTATTCAAACCTTTTCGTGGTTCCAAAGAAGGAGGGAACTTTACGTCCAATTTGGACTGGAAGTTCTTAAACAAGTTTTTAAATGTCCCCTCATACAAGAGTTTTTAAATGTCCCCTCATACAATAGGTCCATTCTTCCCCTCGTTCGAGAAGGGCAGTTCATAACCATGATAGACCAATCCTCAAGGACCACTTCCAGTTCCTAAGGTTTGCGTTCCTGGACCAGCACTTCTAGTTTATTAATCTTCTGTTTGGTCTAGCTGGTATAGTGGTGACCATAGCTGCCTTCCAAGTAGTTGACCCAGGTTTGATTCCCAGCCAACACAGAATTTTCCAAGAAGTTTTTCGGAGAGTGGACCATTGGGAATCTCTCCTCTGTCTTCTTCGATCCCATGGATGGAAGATAAATCTAGAGAGAGTTCTCTTGTATCAAGTACCAGGGTAGAATTCTCAGGTACTATAATAGTCTCCATAGACAGGAGAAAATTTCAGAGGCAGGCTAGCTTCTACATATCTTGCCCTCCAGCCCTCCTTAAGGCCATCTGTGGCTCGTGTATGGAGGTGATTGGTCTCATGGTGTCCAGCATAGACATCATTTTATTTGCCAGGTTTCACCTCAGAATGTTGCAACTGCACATGCTAAAGCAGTTGAATGGCGATCATTCGGATCTATCTCAACAGATTTCTCTGGACAACCGATTGAGAGAATTGCTCTCTTTGTGTTTTTGTCCGGATCACTTGTCCCAAGGGATGTCCATCTCAAGACCATCCTGAGTGATGTGACTACGGTTGCGGGTCTGTCAGGATGGGGAGCTGTTTGGGGTGCCAGGAAGGCACAGGGCCTATGGATTTGGGAGGAAGAGCTCCTTCCCAGTCACATTTTGAATCTTCGGGCAATATACAATGCTCTGAAGCTTGGCCTCTGCTGGGTTCGTCCCAGTTTATCAGATTCCATCAGGGGGGACGAGAAGCTCCCTAGCTATGAGGGAAGTATCTCGGATTATGGAGTGGGCGGAGACCCACATTCCGGGTGTGGACATGTGGGAAGCGGATTTCTTCAGCAGACAATACTTTAATCCGGGGGATTGGTCTCTCCATCCTGAGTGTTTGCGGAGATTTGCAAAAGGAAGATCTTTTGACGTCTCATTACCAAGTTACCCAGATATGGGTCGAGGTACAGGGATCCTCAGGCGGATCTAACAGACGCATTAGCGGTGCCTTGGAGGTTCAATCTAATTTCTCTTTTACGGCCGTTACCACTAGTGTAGTGGCTCAAATCAAGCAGACGTCAGTGATACTGATTGCCCAGTCTTGTCCGAGAAGGATATGGTTTGCGGACTAGTGGGGATGTTGTTATCTCCTCCGTGGAAGTTACCTTGTCGCAGGGATCTGCTGACCAAGGTCTCTTGTTCAGCTATGTCTAGATCTCTGAGGCTGACTGCGTGGAGATTGAACGCTTAGTCCTAGCCAAGAGAAGGTTTTCTAATAGTGTTATTTTTACTCTCATTAAAGCTCGTAGCTGGTTACTCGTCGCATCTATCATAAGGTGTGAAGGACCTACTTATGATCTGGAGAAGGGTTTTTCTGCAAGTCCCCTGAGGGGACAGATTTCGGTCCTGTCTGTGTTACTGCACAAGAGGTTTGCTGAGCCTCCTGATGTGCAGTCACTTGTTAAGGCTCTGCTAGGATCAGACCTGTGTTTAGATCTATTGCTCCTCCTTGGAGTTTAAATCTTGTAATTTAGGTTTTGCACGGGCCCCCGTTGGAGCCTATGCATGAAGTAGACATTAAATTATTGTCTAAGAATGTTCCTTTTCTATGGGCTATTGCTTCTGTGCGCAGAGTATCTGTGATTACTGCCTTGCAATGCGTCCCTCCTTATCTGGCTTTTTATGCTGATATGGCTGTTCTACGAACCATGTTAGGTTTTCTTCCTAAGGTTGTGTCAATTCACAACATCAATCAATAGATTGTGGTTCCTTTCAATGTAATTCTGGATGTGGTTTGTGCCTTGAAGTCCTATCTTCAGGCCACGTAGGAATTTAGACAAACTTCTTTCTCTGTTTGTTCTCTTCCGGGAAGCGTGGGGGTCAGAGGGCCTCTGCAACTTCCTTACTTTTTGGCTGAGGAGTGTCCACTGTTTCGCATTGAGACAGCGGGACATAAGCCTCCTCTGAG